>NC_079227.1:16756558-16797176 GCF_029633865.1 Lampris incognitus
ACTTTCAGGAAAACCTGCATCTGATTTCATCTGGCTGACTCCTGCAGACGAGCAGGAGAAAGGAGAACGGTTGACGCTGAAATGTCTCCCAGCTTTCATTCCTGTTTCCCTGAGTGTTCTCACTCTCTCAGTCTCTCTTCCTGTCTTCGTCTGTCTCTTGCTACCCCCCCCCCCACCCCAAGGCTGAATATTGGAGGAGTCTTTAATCATCTTTACTGCCCACTCTATAATCCGTGCGAAGAGACTAATCCATGATCAGCCACAATGGAGACCGACCCCACAGAGTCGAGGGATTTTCAGTGGGGGGAACAAGAGTGGAAACAGCCTTTTTTTCTCTCTCTCTCTCTCTCTCTCTCTCTCTCTCTCCTCTCTCTCTCTCTCTCTCTCTCTCTCTCTCCCTCTCCCCCCCCCCCTCTCTCTCTCTTCCAGTAAGAACAAGTGAACCTAAAGGTAATCCTTTGTGATTACCTCTTCGGGTTTTTGGATCCGTCTGTGTGGGACGGCATGGTTTTCCTTTGTCAGAGAGAGAATGGAACATGTCGTAATGACATTTATACGTTTGGGAAGATTTTTCTCTGAATGCCGTAACACTGGATCAGAGCCGCGGCGGAGTCGCTGTTTAAAAAAAAACAAAAGAAAACGCTGCTTCCTGTTCGGGGCATGTTTGGCCACACGAAGCCTCTGTTTTTGCGCAACACATATGGCCTGGAACCCAGTGCTGTCAGTGGTCGTCTCTGGTGTCTCGGTGTCCTTATTTTTCTCTAAAGACAAACGCTTCAGTTCAGCTCCAGACCTCTCTCTGTGTTGCTATTTGGGAAAAAACAACTCCCCCTTAAAGTTTTAACGTTGTTGGCTCCGACTCGCGGAGTACCACGGCTGCTCCGTCCATGCATGTCATCTGGGCTGCCCTGGAGACTCAATCGTCACAGACTGTACACATCTGTGGTTACCGTGTGTGTGTGTGAGAGAGAAAGAGGGAGAGAGAGAGAGAGAGAGAGAGAGAGAGAGAGAGAGAGAGAGAGAGAGAGAGAGAGAGAGAGAGAGAGAGAGAGAGAGAGAGAGAGAGAGAGAGAGAGCGAGAGAGCAAGCGAGAGAGGGCTGAAAGTGACAGCTGGCTGGTGCTTGGCACCGAGGCCAACCCGTGCAACGATGAGTTCCTTGGCGACGCACACAACACACACACACACACACACACACGCTTACACATTCATGCTTTGGTAGTGCAAGCTGCAGCAGAGAGCTATGAAGCCGCAGAGATTTAGGTGATAATGTAGTTGACAAGGTTGTGAAAGTGCGTTGAAATGCACGCTGTGCTTGGACTATGTAGCCAGCACGGTTACTGAGGTAAGGAGCCGTCGAGTACATTTGGACACGGACGGAGTCCAAGCAAAACTCAAGAGTCCTGTGAAAGAAAACCTCTAAATATTTAAAATTTTGATGGCACTGGCGGAGAGGTGCCAAAGGGTCCGTCATGAATTGTACATCACAGCTGAAGAGCCGTGTGTTTGTGTGTGCATGTGAGTGTGTGAATGTGTTGTTGTAAGCGTACAAATGGACATGGGTGTTTATGAGTTGTACTTTTGAACCCCCATACTCCACTGTCCCCTTGTAATTTAAGTGTACTGTGGAGCATGCATGTTTGTGTGTGTGTGTGTGTGTGTGTGTGTGTGTGTGTGTGTGTGTGTGTGTGTGTGCACGGACGTGCATGCATATGCAAGAATGTGGGGGAGAGAGAGAGAGAGAGAGCAATGATCAAAAACTGCAGAAGCAGAACCATATTTCCCATAGGCATCTGTGTGTGACACTGTCTCCATGTGCTGCACCCCTCCCTCCCTCCCTCCCTCCATCTCCTCTGCTCTTTCCATCTCACAAGAAAAATTGTGACACAAAAAGTAGGGTGCATTCAGAGCTTATATGTCGCCACTCCGTGTGTGTGTGTGTGTGTGTGTGTGTGTGTGTGTGTGTGTGTGTGTGTGTGTGTGTGTGTGTGTGCGTGCGTGCGTGCGTGTGTTGCTGTGCTGTGTTCTGGCTGAGTGTGTGTGGTAATGATTTAACTTTGTCTTGGTGTGGCGAGTACTTCTCTGCCGGTTTAGCATCCACATAAACCGGAGACTAACAGGGATGATGTGCAGACACTTGTACAAGAGTGTGTGTGTGTGTGAGAGAGAGAGAGAGCGTCCTTATGCACACAAATGCACGTGTTTTTTCTGTATCTGGTTTTTGTGTTCCCCCTTTTACAGGGATTGATTTTTGTGTTACTCGCGAAGGTTTTTAGGTTTTTGCTCCAGTGCTCCCTCCGTGCACGCTCCCAAAAGAAGATATCGACGTTACTTTCCAATGAGTCATTTGGAAATAAATGGAAAAAACAGAAGGGGTGGAATATAGATGCGCTTAAAAAGGATGCAAAACGCCAATATTGGAAGGGGAGTTTTCACCGTAAGGGACTCGAGGGGTTAGCGGGGGTTATATCTCCACACCCTGTGCCGAAGCCCTGCTGAAGCAAATCAGCTCTCTAACAGTCTCCTCATCACGTTGTCACAAGTGTCCTGCTTAAATGATTTTGCCCCTGTGTGGAAGCAAGTTCTGCAGAGCAGTGGCTTCACCAGGATGAGAAATGTGCTGTCAAAACTTATCTTATCTGTTTGGACAACATAGCTCTTTACTAACCACGGTGGAATCACCCAGCTGATCGTTAGTGAAAGTGAAAAGTGGGAAGAGGTTCCTCTGTCAGTGCGGCTGTGCTAATTCACCATGGATCATCAATGCTGGCATGCGTCTGTCACATCCATCAGCTATTGAGCAGACACGGCTAATGACCGCCATCCCTTCCGCATTACCGGATAGGCCAAAAGTGATTACCTCATACAACCTACACCCGACCATCCTCATTGCTTGACATCAGCAACGCTGGTCAGCTCGGCTCGATCGCCACATCGATTAGTGCTGCTCTCAGGGATGCTAGGGATACCACCGGGCATTGATCCAGCATTAGCGGTGTCTTTAGCAGATATTGACCTGGTCTATTTCACTATGTCACATAGGTAGATCAGTGGCCATTGGCCCAGGGGTCCCAGAGACACAATATGACCAGCATGCTAATACCCGAGTCGCTTAGCAGTACTCTCACAGATATGAATAAAGCTTCAAGAACTTCATCAGTACAAAATCACACATGCTAGCCTTTTAACTCATCAGCGTTTGCTTTTAGTTGTGTTTTCATGTGTTTAAGTCTGTTGGACAGATGTAAGGATGACAATATGTGTGGTTGTGTGTGTATGCATACATGCATGCATACACACATGCCTGTACTATGTTAGTGTCCATGTGTGTGCATGCACGCATGCATACACACACCTGTATAATGTGTGTGCATGTGTGTGTGTGTGCGTGTGTGCATACATGCATACACACGCCTGTACTATTTGTGTGTGGGTGCGCAGGCATGCGTGCATGCATGCATGCGCACACATGCCTGTACTGTGTGTATGTGCGTGCACACGCAGCCATACTATGTGTGTGTGAGTGCACACACGCCTGTGCTATGTATGTGTGTATGCCCACCGGTGGCTGCATGTGTTAGTGGTGAGTGAAATGGTGTGATGTGTGTGTTGTTTTTCCTGTCTGCATGCCTGCTGCGACCAAACACATTTCCTTGGATGAAAGCGTGGGAAAGCTATACCTTCACTTTCATTCTGACTTTAACATGAAACACGTGCAGTGTGCGATGTGTTTGTTGACCAACATCCTGCTGTACTTATGAACTGTGTTTCTGATGCATCATGACACAATGAATTACACATCTGAGGAGCTACACTTTTAATTAAGCTCTCTATTAATATTGCACTGTGTCGTGAGAGAAGTCATTATGGTAAAGCAGACTTCATCACATACGCATCACAGTACAATAACAAAAGGGCTTCACAACTTTTAAGTATGCGTATCTCATTTGTCATGGGGCATGAAATGACAAGCTTGTGGCGTATTTTGAATAGGACTGCAGTCGGTTGATTATTGTGACATCAGACCATGAAGTCATTTGTAAGGTGTACACCTACACATCTTTGTCTGAAGTCTATCCAGAAAATCCCGGGAATAATCTGTGTGGTTATTCCTATACCTTCAGCAGGCTCCTTCACTTTTTGTGTTGCCCAGATTTCTGGCACCACATTACTCACATTGTTCTTGGCAGCGACACGAATGACTGGGTAGCTGGGTGTACCGTACCACCAGAGGCCCAGTTGAAAAGGAATCGCTAATCAGCGACGAGCTTGGAGGTTCTGGTAGCACAATGGAGTGACCGAACAGGTCCACTCTGTCAGAGTCATTTGATCGTCAACGAACTAAACTTGGTTCAGTTTGCATTTCCCAAAGCAAATGTCAGCTGTTCAGAAAGCTCTCCGTGGGGCGTCCGGGTGGCGTGGCGGTCTAGTCTGTTGTCTACCAACACGGGGATCTCCGGTTCAAATCCCCGTATTACCTCCGGCTTGGTCGGGCGTCCCTACAAACACAAGTGACCATGTTTGTGGGTGGGAAGCCGGATGTGGGGATGTGTCCTGGTCACTGCACTAGTGCCTCCTCTGGTCGGTCAGGGAGCCTGTTCAGGGGGGCAACTGGGGGGAGTAGTGTGATCCTCCCACGTGCTAGTCCCCCTGGTGAAACTTTTCACTGTCAGGTGAAAAGAAGCGGCTGGCGACTCCACATGTATCGGAGGAGGCATGTGGTAGTCTGCAGCCCTCCCCAGATCAGCAAAGGGGGTGGAGCAGCGACTGGGACGGCTCGGAAGAGTGGGGTAGTTGGCCAAGTACAAAGGGGGAGAAACAAAAAAAAGTTCTCCCGTGTGTGTGTGCGTGTGTGTTTGTGTGTTTGTGCGTATGACTGCATCTTAATCACAGTTCGCCTGTGTGTGCCATGTGCAAATTTGCATGCAATTGATTTCTCTTAGTTTGCATAGGGCTGATGCGTCTTTGCTTTTGCGTTATTTATCTGTCGCACGTTTGTGTACAGCATGCTCCAGTTCTGTTGTACACCCAGAACCTTCGATGAGAGACGTAGTGGGGGGGGGGGGGGAGTGAAATGAAAGTATCTATTTTGAGAACAGCAAATAGGTCCTCAAGAAGTGAAATGGTTTCCCTTCCTATGCAAACAACAAAATAACACAGTGGTAATGGAGATTTTGGACCTTTGCTGCTTTTGTTTGTTTTTAGTGGTAATGACTTGTTTGTTTGCAACCAATGCATTAGCTCGCTAGTTTCACAGCTTCGTTCGAGACAGAACTGAGTAAAAGCACTTTGAAATGTAAGTCTCTCTCTCTCTCTCTCTCTCTCTCTCTCTCTCTCTCTCTCTCTCTGCACCTTTCTTCATGCTTTCTCCATCCCTTTGTTTTGACTATTTAACTGCAAGTCTTTGATTGGATTGTTTTATGTGCCGCGCATCCGCGGAGTATCCCTGAACCGCATCTTTTTTTTCCTTTCTTGTCTGCTTTCATTTCACACTCTTCCTCCTTTTTCTTCTTTCTCTTTGTTGTTGGTTCTAATCTTGCAGGCCTTCCTCCGTTTTTTTGTGTTTTTTTCCCTTGCTGTCGTGAGCAGCAGCCATGGTTTAAACATGTCACACCTAACAAATAATCTAAGTGTTCAGATTCTTTATTCTATGGCGGTGCAGTCCCAGAAGCCGAGACTGTCCAGAGGCTTTACACAACTTAGATCACAAGGTTTTCTCTGTGCTTTTTAGCTTTGATACACATCTCAGCCACCAGCAAACTAACTCTGTGGTTGTTCATGGTTCAAACTCCCGGAAAGAAAGCGAGGGAGTGAGAGGCAGTGAGAGGGAGAGATGATTGCATGAAATAAAAAAAAATCCTCCAAGTTACTGTTGTCTTAGCCTCATGCGGAGGACCTGGGGGGATGGATGGCATTGGGCTCTCCCCGTTTTACAATGCCCGATGCATGAGTGCTTACCACAAACAAAATATATAAATCATAGCCAAATACCCAGGAGCAAAATGTTTGTGTGGGTGGCTGCCCCTATTTTAAGGCACATTGCAGATTCTCTGTCTGCAAGCCTTCCTTCCTCACTTCTACCAACTGCACTGACGAACCAAAACATTATGACCACTCACAGGTGAACCAAATAACATTGATCATCTCCGAAGAAGGGCACATGTCAAGGTCTGGGTAGATTAGATGGTGAGCGAACAGTCAGTTCTCATAGTCACTGTGTTGCATGCAGGAGAAATGGGCAGGAGTAGAGACATGAGCAACTTTGACAAGGGCCAAATTGTTATGGCCAGACGACTGGGTCCGAGAATCTCGGAAATGGCAAGGCTTGTGGGGTGCCTCCAGTCAGCAGTGGTGAGTACCTATCGACAGTGGTCCGAGGAGGGACAAACCCGAAACTGCCGACAGTGTTGGGTGCCCAAGGCTCACTGATGCACGAGGGCAACAAGGGCTATTCCGTCTGCCCCGAACCAACAGAAGGTCTACTTTGGCACAAGTCACAGAACATTTTTAATGATGGTTACGGGAGGAATGTGTCACAATACACAGTGCATTGCACCCTGCTGTGTATGGGGCTGCATAGCCGCAGACCAGTCAGAGTGCCCAAGAATGACCCCTGTCCACCACCAAAAGTGCCTACAATGGGTACACGAGTGTCAGAGCTGGACCTTGGAGCAGCGGATGAAGGTCACCTGGTCCAATGTATCCCGTTTTCTTTCAGATCTTGTGGATGGCCATGTACGTGTGCGCTGTTTACCTGGGCAAGTGATGGCACCAGGATGCACTGTGGGAAGACAACAAGCCGGTGGAGGGAGTGTGATGCTCTGGGTAATGTTCTGCTGGGAAACCCAGGGTCCAGCCATTCATGTGGACATCAGTTTGAAATTTACCACCTAACTAAACATTGTTGCAGACCAAGTACATCCCTTCATGGTGTTGGTCATGGTCAATGGTATTCTCTGATAGCAGTGGCCTCTTTCAGCAGGATAATGTGCCCTGCCACACTGCACACATTGTTTGGGAAATTTGAGGAACATGATGAAGTGTTCAAGGTGTTGCCCTGGCCTCCAAATTCTCCAGATCTCAATGTGATTGAGCACCTGTGGGATTTGCTGGATGACAAGTCTGATCCACAGCGGCACCACCGTGCAACTTACAGGACTTGAAGGATCTGCTGCTGATGTTGTGGTGCCAGATACCACAGGACACCTTCAGGGGTCTTATTGAGTCCATGCCTTGGCAGGTCGGCACTTGTTGGCGGCAGACGGCGGGCCAACAGCATATTAGGCAGGTGGTCAGAATGTTTTGGCTAATCAGTATATTTTCTGTCTTCATCTTTCTTCCCTCACCCCCACCTCATAAATCTCTGTTCCAGTCTTTTTGGGGTTTTTTTTGTTTGGTTGGTTTTTTTTGCACGAGCTCTTCTTACAAAATCACCGCAAAAAAAAAGAAGTTAAGATAATTAAGTTTTGTTATTAATTGTTGACCAAGCAGTCCTGCTGGTGCTCTATTACCTTCAGGCTAAACAACAACGCTGTTCGTGGCCGAGGAGTAATCTGTTTTTAAATGTTCTTCATCTTTCCACCAAATGAGTTTGGTTTGCTTAGCTTGTTTTTCAAATAAAAGCATTGAGACAGTTCATGACTATGGTTGCTCTCAGGTTTTGTTCTTTGTTCTGTTAGTTTGGGAACCGTGCACACAGACCCGGGGGGGCGGGGGGGGGGGACGGTACATTGAACACAAATGCAGGGCATCTGACTTGAAAAATAGCCCCCATGCACTTTCCTAGTTGTCTGTCGTTGGAGCAGGTGGAGCCGTGGTGTGAATGTAGATGGCTGCAGGGGGATAAGATGCACTACCACTGTATCAGTAGCCGGCATCTCACATGCAGACAGACACACACATATGGCGATGCGTTTAACCACCTCACGACGATAAGTAGGCCGACAGCAGCAGTTTTGCAATCCTGCGCTCTGTCAGAATGCTGATGAGACCGCCGCTGTGATGAGACCGCTGCTATAATGAGACCGCCACTATGATGAGACCGCCGCTATGATAAGAATGCCGCTATGATGAGAACACCGCTATGATGAGAACACTGCTATGATGAGAACGGCACTGTGATGAGAACACCGCTATGATGAGAACGGCACTGTGATGAGAACACCGCTATGATGAGAACACCACTCTGATAAGAATGCCTCTATGATGAGAACACTGCTATGATGAGAACACTGCTATGATGAGAACACCGCTATGATGAGAACACCGTTATGATAAAAATGCCGCTATGGTGAGAACGGCGTCCAGGGCTCCAGCAGTGAGCTACGAGTGGCCAAAGCATACTAACACTAATTTAATTTAATCCTGACCTCATTGTCTCCTCCCTCACTCCCAAGTGTTCATTTGTTACCTGGGGTGGAAAAGCCAGACCATCGGCCGTGTGTGTGTGTGTGTGTGTGTGGTGTTTATGTGAGCGTTTCCATTTTCTGCCCAAGCCTCAGTGCCTCTTCTTCCCGTCTACCCTTGGTGACATGGCTCAGCAGTAAACAGATGGCGTTTTGGGAGGGTTTCCAGAGTGGCACTTCCTACTGTGCCCCCGTGGCACTGTCATCTCGCTGGCATGGTTGCCATCTTAATCAGGGGCTCATCGGATGCCACTTCACACCTGCACACTGTCACTCAGCCAGGGGGCCGCGGAGGGTGGCAGTAGTAGCACCACTTCGCTAATAACGGCTCATCCTTCTTTTCGCTCCTATCTCTTCTCTCGTCTCTTCGGTACAGACTTTGTTGAGAAGAGAAGTAGCGTAAGCGGTTTGTTGGGAAGGCGGTCAGAGTGAGGAAGGCAAGCCAGTTGGTTTCGGTAACCACAGTGTGATGTTCCTGCGCTGACTTCTATAGAAGTTGTACATGGATGCTGCAACAGTTTTTACTGTGTATATAAAGAGGCGGGAACCAAAAACATATGCATTCTATTAAATATTAACCACACTTAACATGTACTTTTACACACAGTATTTATACTTTTTCAACTCTGTGTCGTTTGGGTGATGCTGTGGTGCTCTTGAATTCCTCTGTGAGTGGATCCTGCCGCAGTCTGCAGGGATTATGTTGAATCCATCCTGACAGCCTCCAACGAATAGACTGTGAGCAAGACTCACTTATGTATTCCCACGGTTCACAGTATGCGAATGACATTACACTTCCATTAGTCGTAAATTGTTCGGTAAAACGTGTTTAATCTCTTTTCCCCGACACTCTGGTCGAATTTAAAAGGTTTCGTATAAGCAGACTCAGCGGGCAGGATATTGATTTTCCGAATCACATTATTGAATCAATATTGAGTTTTCGAGTGATATATCAACTGTTATTGTAATTTCTGTATACTCTCTCCGGATGCGTTGCTTTTATTCATTTATTTTTTGCATTAGTTGGTATGGGCCCTATATATGACTCTCATTCAGAGTCATTCAGAGTCCAGCAACCCATCAATAGCATTAAATATTTATTGTTTTACCTGCTCTCCATCAAAGCCATCGGCTGCCTTTGTGTTTTTTGCCCTGAGGTAACCAACACATCGTCAGAAAAGTTGGAGTCAAGCGAAAGATACATTTTTTACTCACTCCCTATGTTATATATATGTATATATATATATAGAGAGAGAGAGAGAGAGAGAGAGAGAGAGAGAGAGAGAGAGAGAGAGAGAGAGAGAGAGAGATACACACAGGGTGAAGATTCAATTATATGTACACAGATACACATATAGTATCTATAAACTGTATCTACAGTGCTAGAGACACATGTCAGTGTTCATCTGTTTTAAATAACTGGCTCCAGTCTAGTGATCTAATTGCCTCTCTAAATTAGTACCAGAACTGAAGTACAATCTTTTGACTGCAATGGACTCTTGAGAGAGTGAGGTTATGACACTATGCCAAGTTATTTTTTCTCTTCCATCCGTCTGCCCTATCAGGTGTGACTTGACTTTCAAGAGCTGTCACAGATAGCTAATCTGCCGAGGCGCCGCCGCCGCGCCACGAGGGTGGAGCGACGGCAGGAATGACAAAAGAGAGCAGGCAAGCTGGCAGCGGCAGGCGTGTGGGAACCGGCGGGGGCCCTCGTGAGACAGAGGTGACTTGGTGGCCACCAATCATCGAGCAATTAAGTGAGGCGAGAGGAAGTGACTGCGACGCGACGCACGGGAGTTAGAGAGGGTGGGGCGTGTGTGTGGAGGGTGATCAAACGGCAAAGAAAGAGGTGGGTGGGGAGGTGGGATTGCTGCTAGAAGACACGACGAGACAGAGAGCAGAGGAAAGTTAAGACGAGAGAGAGAGAGAGAGAGAGAAGCAGATCTGCTGGGAAAGTGACAACAGACGAAGCTCTTTCCTTCGCAGCATGAGTTCTCTCTCTCTCTCCCTCTCTCTGCGGAGACAAGAGTTAAACTAGTCGCACTGATGATGATGCCCTAACAAAAGTGTCTATAGTGTACTTGCACTGGCATGTTGCATAAATAGCCCTCTTTCGTCAGGGCCTGTGCGCTTGTCATTTCACTTGTTTCTGTGTCAAGACGTGTTATCTTAAAATGCCGCCGTCTCAGTGGCTGTATGTGAAATGCAATCTGGTGTCACATCAAAAGGCCGTGCGCGAACGCACAGCCCGAAACGAAAGCGACACTTCAAACTGAGGATGAAACAACATGCTTCTGGCTTTTAAAGTTCAGTGTTTTAGCAATTAGCGAGCAAAAAGGATCCCCTCCAAAATCATGGATGTTCTCTTCATCACTCGTGGCTAATGGGATTAAAAAGGGGCAGGATATTCCCATATGTTGTGTTTTTGTTTTTATCCCTCTCAATAAAGACACCAAAGACTTTAGGGAGCGGTGCTTGTTGGCTTTCCTTTTACAACAAACGGGAATTTAGACAACTACTCTAAGGCAGAACCATGTTTTCTGGGTTTTTCATGAGTGCTTTTTGCCCTTTGGCACTGACTCACACTGTTGATGGGTTTTAGTTTCGCAACTGACCATTAAAGCGGAAATCTGTGATTTTGCCAATCTGTTCCTTCCTCCGACAGTGAGAACTACAAACAAGGTCCGGCGGCCATTGTGGCCTGTGTGCTGTCAGCTCAGCAGTAAACAGTTACCAGCCTTGTAAAAATGGACCAAAGCTGGGTGTCCAGGTCGTGTAGCGGTTTATTCCGTTGCCTGCCAACACAGAGATCTTCAGTTCGAATCCCTGTGTTACCTCCGGCTTGGTCGGGAGTCCCTTCAAACACAATTGGCCGTGTCTGCAAGTGGGAAGCCGGATGTCGGTGTGTATCCTGGTTGCTGTACTAGCGCCTCCTCTGGTTGGTCAGATCGCCTGTTCGGGGGGGAACTGGGGGGAATAGCGTGAGCCTCCCATGCGCTTCATCCCCCTGGTGAAACTCCTCACTGTCAGGTGAAACAAAGCGGCTGGCGACTCCGCATGTATGGGAGAAGGCATGTGGTAGTCTGCAGCCCTCCCCGGATCAGCAGAGGGGGTGGAGCAGTGACCGGGACGGCTCAGAATTGGCTGGGTACAACTCGGGGAGAAAAAAAGGGGGGAGGAAATAGACCAAAGTTAACACAGGCAATTGGGAACACTTTTGTCATGTAATATTGATGGTAGAATTGGAAGATTATCTGTCCAACAGAAGTGTCACCACATCGTCGTCAGGTTTCAGTCCTTTCTTCTGTTTGAGTCGGAAGGTGTTACCACTGCACCAGTGTTCATCCTACCCAGTCAAATATGTCAACACCGGTATAACGGACAGTGTCTCCAATCATGGTAAAGACGCCTGTTAGTCTTGTGTAACCTTACTCCATGCTCCAGATGGATAAGATAACCAATCATTAATCAGTATAATAGCTTCATGTGTATGTATATACAGTAACGCCGCAGCAAATCTTCCAGATTCAGATCAGGTCCATAAGGTTGGGCCAACAAAATAATTTTTTCATCCAAGGTGCTGTCAAAATATTAACGACCCAAATTGAGGCTGTCTAGTGGACTCGCTGGTCTTTCTTCATACGCTTTTAAAGTCAAGTTGTTTTGCAACTTATTATTTGGATTTGCATGTTTCATCACGTAGCCAACACTCTCTTTAGGGACACAACAAAACCTAGCCAGTTTATACATCTTTTTACAAATAATGCATAAGTACATTTTAAGAAATCATCAAGCCATCTGACTCTGGATGATAAATGAAGTCGGTGGAGTTTTAATCACTGCATATTCTATTAGTGTCCTGCAGTGCTCCGCGGGTGTCGGGTGTTCATCAAGGATTTATTGATCCTCTGCATTCATGATAAGATCTCTGTTGACGTACCGATGCTTGAAAGCTTAACTGGTTCCATTTTCAAATGCCTCTGTTTTGGTTCTTATCGTGTGCCGTTAAACACCCCACCCCACCCCCCCAAGATGATGAGAAGAAAATAGATATCTTTAAGACTTCACCCATTCAGAAACCCCGCAGCTGCACGCTGTATTCAGTTCCTCTGTGATTAGCCCTCTTTTACCTTTTCTTCTCTCTTTATCCCACTTTCTTACGCTCCACCTTCAACTCCTCTTATTCTCTGCCCACACACAAAAAGCAGCTATCTTATATTTTGGCGAAACACATTATGCTTTTGCCATGATTCAGTGCTTACCGCCGTGAGGCTGCGAAGAACATATTAAAAGCCATCTAATGATTGCTAAAGCATGCACGCATTTCACAGTGTCAGTCTTAATGTATTCATGTAGATTATCTCCATTTCCGCTGTTTGCTCCGCTTTCGGTGCCGGATGGTTTGTGCACAGACGCTGAAAACTTTTCTGCCTAGGCGCGCTATCCCCCTTCAAGTCAATACCATTTCCACAAACTCACCGTGCACCGGCTATCATATCATGTCAGCGGTGCCCCATGCAGCAACAAGCTATACATCAACAGGAAAGGGAGAGGACTTCTGGTAACGTCAGGATAATTTGCTGTATTGATCTGTGTGCTCAGTGAACGGCGGTGATTGGTGCGTTTGTTACTGCTGTTGTCTATTACCGTACAACGTAGGCCGCGACTGCTGAACCCTCAAGACAGACAGCGATCTCTTTTATGACTTGTTTGCTTCCCCGAAGCTGCAAGCCCTAATGTGCTGTTGTCTTGTGATCATCACTACCTGCCAAGGGAAGACCAGTGCACAGCAGTTCCCCTCATTCGTAGAGACTTCCCCTTAACAAATTCAGAGCATACTGAGACCGCTTTAGCAAAATAATTCATGCTGAAGAGGAATTGAAATGGTACGTGAAATGGATACGCTCCAGCACATGAAGGACTTGGTCATTTGAACTGAGGAAGAATGAACAAAGACGGTGCTTTTGAAATATCCTCACTGAAGATCCCCCCTCTTGTATTTTTGCGCATGACCATGGTCTGCTTGTTCTCCGTCGCTTTCATCCACCCGCCTCCCCCCCCCACCCCCCACTGTATCCCTCATTCTCTGTGTGCCTCTTTCCCTCTCACTTATTTTGCTGTCGCCCGTTCTCACAGACGACGACGATGCATTGATGACTTACCCTCTTTCCTTTCCACCGCCTCCCATCTAATGTTCTGTACAGCCTCAAGGGCACTTCGCGATCAGAGATCACGTGCACTTAGAGCACACTCGACTCACACGTGCACGTGCTCACACTCCAACAACATTTTCCTTTTTTTTTTTTCTTTTGGATTCCCCCCCCCCCTTTTTTTTTCTCCCCAATTGTGTCCGGCCTATTACCCCACTCTTCCGAGCCGTCTCAGTCGCTGCTCCACCCCCTCTGACGACCCGGGGAGGGCTGCAGACTACCACATGCCTCCTCCGATACATGTGGAGTTGCCAGCCGCTTCTTTTCACCTGACAGTGAGGAGTTTCGCCAGGGGGACGTAGCACGTGGGAGGATCACGCACCCCCCCCCCCCCCAACAGGCGCCCCGACCAACCAGAGGAGGTGCTACTGCAGCAACCAGGACACATACCCACATCTGGCTTCCCATCCGCAAACACGGCCAATTGTGTCTGTAGGGACGCCCGACCAAGCCGGAGGTAACACGTGGATTCGATCCGGCGATCCCCGTGTTGGTGGGCAACGGAATAGACCACCACGCTACCCGGACGCCCCACTGACAACACTTTCCTACACAGCACCGACTGCCGGGAAGTAGTACACGAGACCCAGAGCAACATGTTGCCTACGTCCCACCTATTAAGACCATGTGCTAATGGCGTGTATTGTAAAATGTTGTGTCGGCTGTCAAAACAATCTTTGATGGCTGCCTTGGCCTGGAAGAGGCACGATGTCGGTGTGAAGCGGTGCTGGCAGTGTCTTCTTGGTTTGTGATGTGTCTTGATGGGCAGCACTTGTTGAGTGGAAGCAGTGTTGTTGGCATGCTGCTAGGCATGTCCGTGCTTGAGTGTGTGTACTTGGATGTGTGCGCACGCTTCCTTCATGTATGCACGTTTCACGGTCTTCACGTGTGTGTGTGTGTGTGTGTGTGTGTACACATGTTTGTATCTGCGTGCACAGCCGTGCTTCCAATCAGCCCAACATCCACAGCAACTCTCTGACAATGGCCTTGGTCCCCATTGAGATAAAAGCCATTGTCGGAGATGGTGTTTTGTATGATACTGCCAGCCGGAGAACTGAACGCGCAGCAAGGCATTCGCTCATGTGAGTTTTGAATCCATTAAAGCAAATGAACGCTGAGATCTGCGATCAGTTGGACAGCTCAGGGAGTTTTTGTTTATTAGAGAGGACTCGGTTGTGTCGGCTCAACATACAGCCAATGGGAAGCTCTTTGACGATCTGACAAGCTGGATTTACTCCTGTGAACAGAGGAACTCGCTTGCAATTATTGCTTTGCGTACTGGCAGAAGTGTCAAATTTAAGAGTTTTACGACGCCGCTGATTTGTATGCATCCTTTCCAACACGCTGATTTATCTGTACATTTATGTGGCGGAAGTACATAAGGTGTAGTACTGCAGTGTCCTGGGCCTGGGAGTGTCTGTATTTACTGCTAAAATGTCGACATTTGGGTAGGGCGTCCAGGTAGTGTAGCGGTCTATTCTGTTGCCTACCAACACGGGGATCGCCGGTTCGAATCCCTGTGTTACCTCCAGCTTGATCGAGCGCCCCAACAGACACAATTGGTCGTGTCTGCGGGTTGTAAGCTGGATGTGGATGTGTGTCCTGGTCTCTGCACTAGTGCCTCCTCTGGTCGGTTGGGGGCGCCTGTTCAGGGGGGGAGGGGGAACTGGGGGGAATAGCGTGATCCTCCCACGCACTACGTCCCCCTGGTGAAACTCCTCACTGTCAGGTGAGAAGAAGCGGCTGGCGACTCCACATGTCTCAATGGAGGCATGTGATAGTCTGTAGCCTTCCCCGGATCGGCAGAGGGGATGGAGCAGCGACCAGGGCGGCTTAGAAAATAGGGTAATTGGCTAAGTACAACTGGGGAGAAAAATTCCCCCCAAAAAAAGTCGACATTTGCACCTGCTGCCTAGCCAAACTTCGTTGGATGCACTCACATCCACCTTTCTTCACATGTCCCACAGCTTCTTGTTGTCTTTCTAGGAGTTAATCGGTGTTGATGTTTTATTTTCTATTCACTGCATCCATCCATCCATCCATTATCCAAACCGCTCTTAGAGCCGCGGGGATGCTGGAGCCTACCCCCGCAGTCATTGGGCGGCAGGTGGGGAGACACCCTGGACAGGCCGCCAGGCCATCACAGTCATTGAAGCCATGTTCTATTTTATATGATAGCACATTATGAGCGGTGGTATATTTGAAATATTTGCAATTCTTGGACTTGACCAGATTATCTCCTCCGTAACAACCCATTTGTTTTGGATAGCGGCTGCATTAAGATGCGTCTTACTGTTAGCAGTAACAGTTTTCTGTTTTTTGTTTTGTTGCTGCCATCCCACTATGGCATGGTGGGCTGATTGATTCCCGAAGATAAAAGCACCAATTAAAAAGGAGACCCTGTCGCCGGTTCTTCCGTGCATGCTGCCTAAGTGCTGGCTAGCTGTCGTGGCTTTGGCGTAAGACAAACATGATTACTTTCCTCACCTCCGCCATCCCAACCACACTTCAGTAGCCTCGCATCTCAGCCGGCCTTCAGCCATGTACCCTGAAATGGGCAATCAGCCTGAACAGCAGCTATTGGCTTTAGGGAGAAAAATAAACAACAACAACAAAAATACTGTCATCCTGTGCACAGAAATGCACCGTGTTGATTCCTGCGCTCACGTGAACCCCTAGAAACGATGGCACAATAAGGCGAGAGACGCTCGGTATGCAGTCCCTCTCTTGTCTTTTCCCGGCCTCGTAATAATCTTTGAGGCGCTCTAATCCTGTGCCTTTACACGGCCGCATCCTGTTCTGCCGTATCGTCTCAGGGCGTCCTTCGTCACCCGCCGGCTGCGCGGCAGTCTTCATCGTGCGCGGGGGGGAATGGTACAATAACGGAGCACTACTGAGTGTTCACGGTTACCTGATCACAACCTGCACCTCATGAATGATCGTCGGTAAAGGTCTTGAGGGGGGACTGGGATTTTCATGGCCTTTACAGAGGTCTGGCAGCTACCCCCCCCTCCCCCCCCCCTCCCCCACACACACACACACACACACACACACACAAAAGGTTTGTTCTGTGTCGTCAGGAAACCTGAACAAATTGAAAGGACCTACCCTGCCTTCTCTCCTCTACCTTTTTCCAATTTGGCATGTGAGCCAACACATCTCTTTTCTCCTGCCCCTGTACTTATCTCTGTTTGCATCTGTCTCACCCCCCCCACTCTCTCTCACCCCCTCCCTCCCCCTCTCGCTGTCGCTCTCTCCCTCCCTTCCTTCTCTCTCTCTCCCTGCCTCCCTCTTTCTCTCCTCCCTCCCTCTCTCTCTCTCATTCCCTCCTCCCTCTCCCAACCCTCTCCCCTCTCGCCCTCCCTTCCTTCTCTCTCTCTCCCTGCCTCCCTCTTTCTCTCCTCCCTCCCTCTCTCTCTCATTCCCTCCTCCCTCTCCCAACCCTCTCGCCCTCCCTTCCTTCTCTCTCTCCCTGCCTCCCTCTTTCTCTCCTCCCTCCCTCTCTCTCTCTCATTCCCTCCTCCCTCTCCCAACCCTCTCCCCTCTCGCCCTCCCTTCCTTCTCTCTCTCTCCCTGCCTCCCTCTTTCTCTCCTCCCTCCCTCTCTCTCATTCCCTCCTCCCTCTCCCAACCCTCTCGCCCTCCCTTCCTTCTCTCTCTCCCTGCCTCCCTCTTTCTCTCCTCCCTCCCTCTCTCTCTCCCCTCCTCTCTTACTCTCCCTCCCCCTCTCCCCCTCTCTCTTTCCCTCTCCCACCTTTCTATCTCCCTTTCTCCTCCACCCCACCCCCCCCCGCTTCTCTCTCTCCCCCTCGCTTTTCTCTTTCAATTCATTGATTTTGCAGAGGATCTATAAAATATTTACAGTGTGTGGGCAGACCTCTTTCTCTGGGAATTTAGAGGAGAGAAAATCATTCTGAAAGCGAGCGGAAAAAAAGGAACGAGGGAGAGAGAGGGCCGAGAAAGCAGAGAGGGCAGAGAGAACGACAGAGAGAGGAAGAGAGAGAAAGAGCCAGATATGGAAGCGTGTAGCCGTGCCTTGAATGTCAGTGCTTCACTTTGAAAGTAGTCCCGAATATAAATAAATAAACACAGTCACTGATAAAGATCGTTATTCACTCCTCTGGTATTGTTGCGTTGCTCCTAAAACCTCACATTGTATTGATTGCGTGCAGATTCTGACAGTTTGAGCCTTTGAAGGCAAACTCCTCCTCAGCTTTCTTCCTCTCGTACCTTCCCCTCCGCTGCAGCCCTGTCTGCACGTTGCCTTTGGTTTTGGAGTGTTGTTCCAGGGTGTACATTGTTCCTGTCACTCGGTAATTAATGGAAGACCTGTTACTGTGTCACTGTAAGTCACCAATGATATCAGTCTCCCAACAGGTGCGCGGCTCCCAGTGCTGTGAGAAGTACAGGAGCGTTGCATCCTCCCGTCACAAAAATTCTCAAATTGAGGGCATCTGGATAGCTTTGCAGTCTATTTCATTGCCTACCAATATGGGGATCGCCGGTTCGAATCCCCGTGTTACCTCCGGCTTGGTCGGGCGTCCCTACAGACACAATTGGCTGTGTCTGCGGGTGGGAAGCTGGATGTGAGTATGTGTCCTGGTTGCTGCACTAGCACCTCCTCTGGTCAGTCGGGGTGCCTGTTTGGGGGGGTGGGGGATAGCGTGATCCTCCCATGCACTACGTCCCCCTGGCAACACTCCTCACTGTCAGGTGAAAAGAAGCGGCTGGCAACTCCATGTGTATTGGAGGAAGCATGTGGTAGTCTGCAGCCCTCCCCGGATTGGCAGAGAGGGTGGAGCAGCAGCGACCGGGACGGCTCAGAGAGCAGGGTGATTGGCCGGATACAGTTGGGGAGAAAAGGGGTGGGGTGGGGGGGATTCTCGAATCAAGTATTATATGTCGTTGCACCATTGAATGATCTTGGTCTTAATGGATGTACTGTTTGTCAGTCACATTGACCCAGGGCCACCTTTGGGTTTCCTACCAACATAACTGTCAGATTGATTTAGAAATACCCAATATAGCTTATCTTCGTCTCAAGTATTAAGAATGTCAACAGCATTCAAGGTCGACAGCTGTTAGTGTAAACGGGCCATTTTGAGCCGAACAGAACACAAGCAGGGTTTTCACTGGGCGGAAGGAACGTGAATGCCTTTGCATGTCGCTTTGTGCACAACTAATATTCTTCTTCTTCTTCTTCTTTAGGTGGGAGGGACAATGTACAACACAGGCCGCCACGTTTCCCTGCGACTGGACAAGGAACATCTCGTGAACATCTCTGGGGGGCCAATGACGTACAGCCATCGTCTGGAGGAGATCCGGCTACACTTTGGCAGCGAGGACGGCCAAGGCTCTGAACACCTGCTCAATGGACAGGCCTTCTCCGGAGAGGTCAGAGGCCTCTGTGTGTGTGTGTGTGTGTGTGTGTATCTATGTTACTGTGCGGGTCCATTGAGAGGGAGAACACCTTTATGTCACTTAGGCTTAATCTCCACACTATACTACACTTTATTTCACTACCATGGCTGCAAAATCGGAAAGCTCTGCCAGAAGTTCTTCAGCCTGCGGCACTGATGTGTTTGCCGACCGCTCCACAACTACTGGCACACAAAAGGTTTCTTGTTCAGTGCGCTGTGTCATGAGATTTGTAATTAAAATGACCGTGTCCTGCTCACCAATTCCTCATAATTGGAAATTGCAATTCAGAAGTGCTATTGATGGACACTCTTGTGTGTCAGAATCCACAATTCAACGTTACCTGACCAGCGTTGAATCTGATTAACCAAATACTTCCTTTGTTCATTTGGGGGTCGAGTTGGCTAATAAGAAGCTGTGAATCGACGCAGTGAGCAGGAATTGTTAGCTCATTTTGGAATTGATAGCTGTCAATATTTACTTCTCTCACACCTCGATACAGGGGCACACACACACACATATACATAGTCATTTATGTACACGTTATCTCACACACACACGCACGCACACACACATACACACAGTCATTTATGTACACTATCTCACACACACACACACACACACACACACACACACACACACACACACACCCACACAGTCATTTATGTACACTTTATCTCTCTCACACACACACACATATGCTGTCATTTTTGTACACTCTATCTCACAAATACACACACACACATTTGTAATTTGTGATATTGGGCTATACAAATAAAATTGACTTGACGCACACACACACAGTCATTTTTGTACACTTTATCTCACAAATACACACACATGCACACACACACGCACACACACTGTCATTTTTGTACACTCTATCTCTCTCACACACACACACACACATTTTTCATCGTGCCATATTTCGGGTCTGAGGAGACAGAAAGTAAAATGCTTTTAATTTTTCAGTAAAGTCACGAGTCACTCACGCCACCGCCTTCCACTGCTGCTGTTAAATGAATATCCAATTTGTGTGGCAACAAAATAATTGCCGTCTTGACAGGCAAATTGATAATAATTAATGATAATCATTTATCTTCCCTCAGATTACGCGAGAGAAAATTCAAATCATAATAAAGTGGGTGTTTATTGCATCCGTTGGGGCAGGGAGAGCTGTGACCCGAGCCAAACAGGTTCGCCCCCTCTGTTTACCGAGTGCCGCCACAACTGCCTATGTGGCTCCGGGGCTTTTGTTTTGATTTCATCCCTGCCTTTCCGCTGGCTGTGTGCGTTTTGTGGCTTAGCTTTATGTTTTAGCCGCTGTTGCAAACCTGCGATAGAGGATCTGGGGTGCCGCCCTCTTTGGTCTGAAATATGATGTAAATGTTGCCTTTGCATTGCTAAGGTACGGTATGCCACGCCTGCATTATTAATGTCACAGCTTATCCTTCATATTTGTTCTCCCATCACGATCTGTAGCTGAGGAGATAAGAGGTAATATTGCGGGGGCATCCGGGTAGCGCAGCGGTCTATTCCATTGCCTACCAATAAGGGAATCGCCGGATCGAATCCCCGTGTTATCTCCGGCTTGGTCGGGCGTCCCTACGGACCCAATTGGCCGTGTCTGCGGGTGAGAAAGCGGATGTGGGCATGTGTCCTGTTCGCTGCACTAGCGCCTCCTCTGGTCGGTCGAGGCGCCTGTTCAGGGGAGGGGGGGTAGCATGATCCTCCCACGCGCTACATCCCCCTAAGCGAATCTTCTCACTGTCAGGTGAAAAAGAAGCGGCTGGCGACACCACATGTATCAGAGGGGCATGTGGTAGTCTGCAGCCCTCCCTGGATCAGCAGAGGGGGACGGCTCAGGGTGATTGGCCAGCTACAATTGGGGAGAAAAAGGGGGAAAAGATCCCCCCCCCCAAAAAAGAGGTAATATAACCTTTTTTTTGTGATTGGGCAGAATAACCTGCAGCGCCGCTCAGACAAAGACACGTATAGCCGGCCTATACGCAGCCAAGGAGTTAGGCCCAGGTAGTTGTTAACAGATGTCTTTTTTTTTGTTTCGTTTTGGGGTTACATCTCACTCCCTTTTGGCATGTTCTCCTCACTCACTTAGATAACCGTTTCTCAGGGAGACAGCAACAAAAACAACCTCCTCATCCATCACTAAGTCTGCCCCGGAAAACCTGCCACCCTATCCTTGTTTTCTTAGATTGGAAGCCAGGACTTCAAGGTTTGCTGAGATGCTTCAGAATGAAAATATCGAGAATTCTCGCTCTCTTCCTCTCTCTCTCGCAGTCTCTCTTCTCCTCCTCCCTCCCTCTCTCTCGCTGTCTCTCTTCTCCTCCCTCCCTCTCTCTCGCTGTCTCTCTTCTCCTCCCTCTCTCTCTCTCTCTCTCTCACTGTCTCGCTTCTCCTGCTCCCCCCTCTCTCTCTCGCTTCTCCTCTCTCTCTTTCTCCTCTCTCTCTCTTCTCCTCTCTCTCTATTTCTCCTCCCCCCCCCCCCCAAGCCTCCCCCTCTCCCTCTCGCCCCCGTCTGCAAATGAGTGGTGGCTGTGCATGTCCTTGAAACAAGAACAAAGGGAAAAATATTAAAACTTAAAAAGCAAAACATTCCTCTGAAATAGCTGCCTGTGGGAGGATATGGAGGAGGGCGGGGTGGGGAGAGGGGTGCGGGTGAGGAGGTATGGGGCCGTAGCATTAACACTCCAAAGCATTCGTCTCTGAAACCCCCTCTATATCTCCTAACTCATCTCACTTTTTTCTTCGCGCTCCATTCGCTTAATATGCCTGTAAAGGCTGCGTGTGTGTGTGTGTGTGTGTGTGTGTGTGTGTGTGTGTGTGTGTGTGTACACATGCTTGTTGATTTGTTTTCCTGTCTGCATTCCTTCTCCCCCTGAATACATGGTCTGGGCCGTACGTGCATCTGTGGATTTGAGTTTGGATTTGTGCACGTGTCTGTTGCTGTGTGTGTGTGTGTGTTTGTGTGTGTGTTTGCGTGCACTCTGAAGACCGTCCAACCGATGCTGCGCTGGCTGGCTGCTGGCGTACGAGGCGTTTCAACACTCTGGGGTTAATTTATGCTCGGAGTGTAGTGTGTTCAGCTCTGCTCCCCTGGAGCAGATTCGCAGCGCCATCTGAAAATGAAACACCTTGGTCTTTTAATAAGTGCTAAAATATTACCAATATAATTCCTTCACTTGGTTGCCCCAGTTTTAGCATAATCAAAAAACATGCACACATCCCATTCTTCGATTGGAAAAAAAAGAAAAAGGTCTGAGGTTACAATAACACCGCTGAAAACATTCATTCATTTTCTTTATCACAGCTTCTATGCTCACATATGTGCATGTGCATGTGCACACACACAAATTCGGGATCAAATTCCTACTGACGGGCGAATTAGAGTCTCCCAAATCACCAAGCATGCATGTCTTGTGGACCTTCCCCAAGTATTATTTATTGAAAGGATGAGCGAGGGAAATCCCCTCCAGTATTAAGTGTTAGTAGCAGAGAAACTCTTAGCTTGAATGCGGTTTAGACGTTCGGCTTCAGACACCATTAACAACGAGGGAGCGAACGAGCCAAACGTTCGCCCACCACGCTCAGCACCCGGGCGGGCCTTGCTGCACGAGGAGTGACAACACCTCTGTCACTGAAGTGAATTGACATCATAACGCTAATCCATTAAGACTAGTCAATTATAGATCCATCACTCCATCAACCAAAGCATGTACCACTTTCCGCTGACAATCATTTCATTTCACTCTTTAGTCTGGAAAAGTATTTCCGACTCGAGAGCCAAACACGTTTAAGCTACTTTTCCCGTCTCCCACACGGGAAGCGTAATAAGTGGTTTGTGTGGATTGGCCCCACCCACCTCATGGCGCTGCTTCTTTTCTTCTTCTTCTTTTTTTCCTAGCCATTGTTTTTTTCACCGCTATTATTTAGAAGCATTGATGAATATATAATGACCGACTTTCCGAGCAATGATAAAGATTGTGCATTGTAAGTGAGTGTAAGAAGATTAAGTGAGGATTACGCACAATAAATTCAGCTGAGAGTTAGCCCCCTACCAGCTGCAGCTTTTCTTGTCGACACACTAATGCTTAGGGGTGAAGAGAAGCCATGCAGCTATATTTAATATGAATCTTGTCAAGCATTTGAGGAGGATTCACCATAGGCATCCATTCCAACCACTTTAAACCCCTGTCAGTCAAAGGGTACACCTCATGTGTCTGTTTTTAGATTGACTATCACACACACCGAAATCATATTGAGCCAATTTTGCCGCGGTAGATTATCACTCATCCGGCTTTTGATGAGGATGCTTACTCTGTTTTATTTTTAATCCGCTATTTAACATTACTCACCAAACTACACATTACGCCCCCATCGGCACCAGAGCGGCCTAATTTAGGTAGATTTTTGTCATTAAAATCACATCTAATATAGCTGTGTTGCTTGTAATGATGAAAGGAACTGCACAAATGCGTGCATAAAGCAAGAGAAAGGAACATTATTTACTCAAAACGGTAAACCGGCTGTCATTGTTATTATGTTCAATCAGTGATATAGCGTAATGTGCAGCAGGCCCTGCAGCCCTGCCTTGTTTTCGCCTTTCTGGGCTTGCCGTGTGGAATGAGAGCCTGTTTGGTGTACTATGTGGTGCAGAGCTTGTCCGTTAGCCTTGTGGAAATACGTTCCAGTTCGTCTGAAGGAGCGAGGTTGAGATAGAGGGAGTCAGTTCCGGCCCAGCGCTTTTCACTCTCCCCCCGTTAGTGCTGTATAGTACCTCTTTCCCACTATCGACTTGCTGTCTTCATATTTCCCTACCCCCAGGGTTGGGCCACCCATCACACCATAAAGAGGCTGTCATGGCCCCGATCCAGACAGCACCACCTAGAAACACAACACTGACACTTCACGCCGGATCCGCTGCTGTTTCAATTCAACTCTGGCCAGTTCAGTTTCCATTCGTGCTGGCCCTGCCACCTTATCTGTGCTTAAATGACAGTTAATTTAAAATTACATCTAGCAGATGCTTTGAACCAAAGCGATGTACATCTGAGAGGTAGTTGGCTTGTATGGCATTAGCAGTCTAAGCCACAGACTCTTACTGGAGACTCGACCCAATCGGGGTTTGAACCCCTCAATCTCTGGTGAGAAAGCCGGCGTTCTTACCCACTGAGCTATCCCGCTGCAACTGTTAAGAAATGTAACACAATAATTAATTCATATGAGAAAAAAAAGAAAATCATAGACTCCTCTGTACCAGGACAAACTGTTTTACACTCCTTATGTCAGATGGCATATTATTTTCCAGTAGAGCTGGGTATCTTCAGTATTTCATCAAGATTGACACCATTATCCATTCTGCTTACCATTTCTTGAGATACTCTTGTGAATATTGTGCATTATAGTGTGTGCAAAAAAAAAACACGAGTGGAGCCTTTATAATTCTGTTAGGGGACCAATAACAAAATGCTTCTTTTGGACTTGGTGGCGGGACTGATGGATATGGGTCTCTTGAATCAATAGCCACGGCTGCAGGACACCAGATGTGGAGTTCAATTTCAAAATGTTGTACCAATGAAGTTGTGTCAATATTTGTGCAGTGGGCACACCACCTTGCCCAAAATTGCCAGCTAGGTCTGAGTTTAATAATAATAATAATAATAATAATAATAATAATAATAATAATAATAATAATAGGCGCCCAGGTGGCATAGCGGTCTGTTCTGTTGCCTACCAACACACGAATCGGCAGATCGAATCCCCGTGTTACCTCCGGCTTGGTCGGGCGTCCCTACAGACACAACTGGCCGTGTCTGCGGATGGGAAGCCGGATGTGGGTACGTGTCCTGGTCACTGCACTAGCGCCTCCTCTGGTTGGTCGGGGCGCCTGTTTGTGGGGGAGGGGGAACTGGGAGGAATAGTGTGATCCTCCCATGTGCTACGTCCCCCTGGCGAAACGCCTCACTGCCAGGTGAAAAGAAGCAGCTGGTGACTCCACGTGTATCGGAGGAGGCATGTGGTAGTCTGCAGCCCTCCCTGGATCAGCAGAGGAGGTGTAGCAGCGACCGGGATAACTCATAAGAGTGGGGTAATTGGCCGGATACAATTGGGGAGAAAAAAGGGGGAAAAATCCCCAAAAAATAAAATAATAATAATAATACTATTAATAAATCAAACTTATATAGCACTTTTCTAACACTCAAAGTCGCTTTACAATAAACGGCAATGAAACAAGACAAAAGATAATCATAACACAGAGATGGGTGGATGGGAAGGGGGGGAGGGCTACAAGAGGGAGAAGTGGCAGCCACACACGATGCCAGCAGTGCTCTCCGACTTAAACAAATACAAAAAGGGCAAGAAAAACAAAAAACAACAGCACTGTAGGTGTGGATTTTCTGTAGGGTTTTACTCCCATAGCCTATTCCTCTCCAGAAGTATCCACTAGGCAGTGGCACTATCACTATTTAACCCATAGCTGGGTTAAATAACTTTCTCACTGACTTCCAAACACTTGCGCCGATTCAGTCAAATCTGGCGAGCGGTTGTATGTGCTGCCTATGTAAACTGTCTGTCTGTGTGATCTGTTAAGTCAGTCATTCCCAGGAACTGTATTTGGGTCACCAAATGAATTTGCAGAATTTCTTCAGCAGAGGGTCCCTGCTCTCCGACCGCACATTAGGTTGGCCAAATACGATGAAGAGGAGGAGGCAGAAGACCTACCAAGTTCGGCCTCCACCACAGCAGTCTCGGTGATGGCCTCCTACATCCAGGCGGCGTCCACCCCAGCCAACCAAACGCTGTTATCGGTGTGACAAGCCTGGTCACATAGCCCGCGACTGCCCAGCACCAGCACTTAAAGCCAGAGTCACCCAGCCAGTGGGGAATCAACAGTGGAGTGGCCTAGTGAGGGGACCGCCACTCCAGTCTGCAGCCCCCCTTCAAGGTTGATACATGCTGGTTGGCTGCCTAGGTCACACCTAAGGACTGTATCTGAACTGCTAACTCAACAGTCGACCCTACTGGGCCCTGGTAGACACAGAGTAAACCATTTCTCTGGTGCAACCTGGCATCCTCCCATGCACCACCGGCCCACTCTGTGGCATGATCACCAACCAACACCCAGCTGATGAAGGTGACAGGAGAAAAGGCTGGCATGAGAGGGAAGAAGTCACTGTGAGTCCAGGCTGGAGACCAGGAGCTGACGCATGAGTTGTCTCACCAGCATCCAAGACCCATGCGTCATCAGCCTGGACCTGCTGGGGAGCACATATTATCTTGTCGGGGTTATCACCCTCGGCACGAAGACTGTGGCGCTCCAGTCCAGTCAGGGTAAGAATGGGCCCAAAGACTAACGAGCCAGTCACCAAGCAGCCGCCACTCAGCAAACACAGAGCCCCAGTGCCTCTCCGCCCCAGTGGCCCAGACCACTGTCCAAGCCACCTGCCAGCACGCCCACCACCATTAGCTCTGCACCACCCCAACCTACCTCAGCCCTGACTGCTGAGCCTGCCATCCTCCCCTCCACTGAAACAACCAAGGCTATATGCAACTTATGGCAGTGTGGCAACGACGGCCTTAACCCACAGCAGCGCCACCAGTTAAAACACCTCCTCAATGACTATGCGGACATATTCGCTGCTAGAGACAAAGACTGCAGGCAGACTGGTTTGGTCTAGCATGCCATCAAGACCGGCCCTGCCCAGCCCATCCCTCTGCACCCCCATTGGCTGGCCCTCGCTAAGCAGCAGGTGGCAGAGAACGAAATCCACGAAATGGCTGCTGCCAGCGTGATTGAGCCCTCCAACAGTCCAGGGACGGCAATGGCCATCTTGGTGAAGAAGGACAGCAGCAAGTGGTTCTGTGTGGACTATTGACACCTTAACTCTGTCACAAAAAAGGACTCTTAACCACTCCCTTGAATCGATGATGCCCTCGACCACATCGCGGAGCCCAGCTGGTTCAGCTCCCTTGACCTGCACAACAGCTACTGGCAGGTGGCGCTGGCCCCTGACGTGAAACTGAAGACGGCCTTCACCATCAGGCAGGGTCTGTGGCAGTTTCGTGTCATGCTGTTCGGACTCTGCAATACACCTGGGCTATGTTCGAGCAGCTGATGGAGAGGGTGCTGGTAGACGTACCCCAGAGCCATTGCATCTTGTACCTCGACAACCTGGTGGTACATGCCAACAATTTTAACAGATCCCTGTGCAACCTGCATGAGGTCCTCACCACCATCCATCGTGCCAGGCTGTGGATGAACCCTGTTAAAGTTTCACCTGCTGAACAGGGAGACAAAGGTACTGGGCCGCGTAGTCAGTGCACATGGCGTAGCCACCAATCCAACTAAGGTGGCTGCCATCCAAGACTGGCCAACCCCTGTTAATGTCAGCGAGCTGTAAAACTTCCTGGGCCTGGTGTCATACTACTGCCGTTTCGTCCGAGACTTCACCCCCATTGCCAGTCCACTCCACCACTTGACTGACAAGGGCCAGTCATTCGACTGGGAGGACGCCTGTACTGCAGCCTTCACCCAACTCAAGGCAGTTCTCACTGAAGCCCCAGTCTTGGCCTACCTCGATGCCCAAAAGTTCTTCATCGTGGACACTGATGCCACCAATGTGGGGATCGGGGCTGTCGTCTCCCAATGGGGAGAAGATGGGGAGCATGTCGTGGACTACTTCAGTCACACAGGCGAAAAAGAGATGTGAGCAGTGGTCCTGGCAGTATGGCACTTATGGCCTTATTTGCACAGCAGCCACTTCCTCATCCACACTGACCACAACTCACTTACCTGGCTCCTGAACTTTAAGCGTCCTGAGGGCCAAGTGGCCCAATGGCTGGAGGCCCTTCAAGGGTATGACTTTGAAATCCAGCATGGGGCGGGTCGACATCATGGCAACACTGACGCGCTCTCCTGGCACCCCTGTGTGGTATTGGAGTGCCACTACTGCTAGTGGCAAGAGGAGTGGGGCCAGATTACACCTACGGCAGTGGCCGTCTAGACCGCCAGCAATGAGGAGAGGCGGTTCCCATTGACCATGCAGCAACTGAGGCAGCAGCAGGAGGCAGACATGACACTGGCGCTGGTGAGGGGCTGGTTGGAGATGGGGTGGCGCCCCATGGACAGAGGTGTCAGCGCTGCGGCCTGAGGTAAAGGCCTACAACTCTCAATGGGGCAACTTCGAGCTCCACAACGGGTTGACGTACCGGAGGTGGCAAGCTCCTGGATGAGGGAAAGACCTCCTGCAACTATTGGTGCCCTGTGTGCTCCATCCCCAGGTTCTCCATGGTCCTTGGCTTGATGGGGGCAGGGCACTACAGGAACACCAAGATCCTCCACTGCCTCAGGGGTTGGTTCTACTAGCCTGGCCGTTGACGAGACGTGGAGCTACACGTACACTGCTGCAACTCTTGCACCACCCAGAAGGAACCAACCCGGTGCTCCTACGCCCCAATGGAGCGAGTAGGGGTGGACATCCTTGGGCCTTTCCCCACCATGACTCTGGCAGTTGCAAAATCCTTGTGGCTATGGACTACTTCATGAAGGGGCCAGAGGCATATGCGGTGCTGGATCAGAGTGCCACCACAAAGCTTAGAGGCTGGTGGAAGAGATGTTCGCCCGCTTTGGAGTTCCCACCGAGCTCCACAGCAACCAGGGTTGGAACTTTAAGTCCCAGGTCTTCAGTGAGGTCTGCCAGCTGGGGTTGAACAAGATGAGGACGATACTGCTCCATCCTCAAAGTGACGAGCTGGTGGAGCGGTTCAACCACACCCTGGCCACCCACCTTGCCAACCTCACCAGCCAACACCAGCGGGATTGGGACTGCCACCTGCCCCTTGTCCACCAGACTGCTGTCCAGGAGTCCAGCCAGTGCACACCTGCTACTCATGTTTGGGCGGGAGCTCCAGAAACCGGTGGACTTGGTGTTCGGGGCCCTGCCCAAGCCTGAGATTGCCAGGGGAAAAGAAATTTACTGCTTCCAAAGACTGAGAGATAGCCTGCAGGTGGTCCACGACTATACCTGCTGGACCCAGGCCAACTCCAGAGTGTGGCAGAAGAGGACCTATGACACATGGTACCTTGAGCAGGCCTTCATGCCAAGGGACAAGGTATGGGTGTATTGTCCCATTCGCAAGAAGGAGCTTTCCCCCAAGCTTCACAGCCACTGGCAAGGGCCCGGCGAGGTCGTGGGCCAGCTGTCTGAGGTGATGTACTGGGTGTGCATACCTGACCGGGGGGTGCATGGTGGTGCTGCACCAAGACAGGCTCTCCCCATACTGCCCCCTTACTCCACCTGTTGTTGGGGAGGGGGGCAAGAGCAGCACCCCACACGCTGATCAGAGTAAATCTCCCCCAGTTGTGCTTTCTATGAGCCTCAGACGGCATTTGAGAGACGATGTGTTGGGTGATGGGGTTGCCTAGAACGACTGACCCCTCAGATGGGGGCTATGTAGCAACAGGAGGAGGCAGTCACTCTAATTAGCAACAGTTATGCGCTGGGGGAGCGCAAGGGCCCATGGGACTGTTAATGTTCAAGCTGGAATCGTTGTTTTACTGATGTGGAGTTCGTGTTTTGATTGTTGTGGTTATGTTATGTGGTTCTCAGTGTTTGTGTGACCAGGACAATGTTGAGGGCTAGCTAGCAATGTGGCCACCATGGCTGAGACTCCTGTAAATATTGATGACCTCCAGCCAGTGTTCTGTTCTGTTGGTAAGAATAAAAGAACATTCCCGGGGCCGTGCAGTGTATGGGGCACGGGGATTGCCATAAGAATTTAGATTTCTGCCTCATGGCGTGTTCTTCCATGCAAGCTCGCCACAGTATGTATCTTCGAAATGGCTGGTTTACTTATCGAAGGTGATGTGGAAATAGCATTAAAAATGGTCAGAAACGTTCATTTATGCACAAATTCACTCTTGTCATGATTTATAGATAAGGCCTTATTGTGAATTGGGTCGCGATGGTTTGTTGATTTTAAAAAGTGGGTCCCCAGATAAAAGGTTTGGGAAACACTGGTGGTGTTGTGTAGGGGTGGCTACTGACTCGCGATACTTTTAAGGTGCTGGTACCAAAATGGGAGATGCTGATCGGACCAATAAGGTTTGTAGTAACAGTGCTCCTCGTCGGTGCCACAGAAAGGGCTGATGTGCTGATTTTTCTACAGAAAATTTGTTAGGAAAATTGTTAAAAGCATGTTTCCATCAATAACTACCATATTTCAAAACTTAGTTCTGGCACACATGTTCCTCTACATTGTTTAAAATGCTGTTAGGCATGTCAAGGTGATGCCTGGGTGTTACCAACAATACAAACATTCTGTGTGTCAAATATGATGGTTTTGTTGATACCTGGCAATTACCACCAATAATAAACATTTTTTTACACCGTGGCAAAAAAAAAAAGGTGCTGTTGTGTCGTCAAGCACCAATATCGATGAGGTGCCGGTACCAGTAAAGATATCAATAACTTTCTAATGATGCCCAATCAAGTTTTGTCAACATGGAGGATCTGTTCGCTCTCTCCATCTCCGTCTCTGTTCCTGTAACTCGTCCATGTCACCGATCTTCTCGCTGGCTCTCGAGCCCATTTCTCTTTTCTTTCTCTCTCTTTCACTCCTTTTGTTTTCTTCTCTGTTGCATTTGACCGCCTCTCTTAACTTTATTATTGCCTGCACCAGCCTGTTATTGCCCGGCACCAGCTAACTTTCTGCCACTTGTCGTTGAGAGGTTGCAGAAGAGCTCTTTTGGCTCCTGCGGCCTCTCTCACCTAAAAATCTAATCAGATCAACATGGGCTCTAATCACTTCCCCCCTCGCCTTGATTGCATTTATAGACGTTCTGTCGCTCTGCGCTTTCCCGATCAAGCATTTCATAATTACTCTCCTCCGCATTTGTTTATTTATATTCTCCGCTACCTTCTGTGCCAAGCTCTTTGCCAGTGAGCAGTGATGAGAGGTTACGGTGGTACAGGAAAAAGACAGGGAGCATTTGGAAAGCGCCGAAAAGCATTACCGTCCCCTGAGTGCCTCATTCAAGTCAGCTGCTTTGTCATGCCTTACTGCCTTGCTCTCTCTGTAGTCGCTGCACACTTATTGTATAATACTAATATAATGCACGCCTTTCAGCCTAAACGTGGCACAATATGACTTATGCGTTCTCTAGTTTGGATATTGAGGAGGTTGGTGGCAGGCTATCGTTTTTACTACATTTTTATTCAAATTCCAGGCTGCGTGACAGCACCACAAATACAGAATTAAAGGTGCTGGTTGGGATAAAAATACCTACAAGGGGATCTACTTATTACTCTTTTTTTTATCTGTTTGTCTGTCTGTCTCGCTCTCTATTTCTCTGCTGTTACCCAAAATAACTCAGAAATGATAAATAAAAAAAAATCTATGGAGGAAGAGAATGTGGTGTTAAAAATGCATGAAGTAACCCCCCCCCCCCGTCCTTTTTTTTTTAAACACAAGTTTGGATGTGTGGGAACTTTTTAGATGCCTTTGTGGGCATATATTTAAACACTGTGGGCTCCCGTTCCAACAGTTTTCGTTTTACAAGCCTGTAGTTGCGCAGCACAGTCTGCCCACGTAGGAACGCCATTAAAAGGCTGGAATATTGAACAGCTGGAGTGGGTGAACCATCTGTGTCAGTTAAACATTAACCTCATGCCAAGAGATGGTGTAGTGGTTTTCACTTCAGCCTCTGACAGCATAGGTAATTCCTGCTGGCCTCGAGAGTCTCCTCTGTGTGTGTCTGCCATTTTATATTCCTCTGATTACAGCTAATTCCACTCCAGATCTACACTGAACGTAATATATATATATATATATATATATATATATATATATATATATATATATATATATTCCTCTGATTACAGCTAATTCCACTCCAGATCTACACTGAATGTAATATATATATGGAGAGAGAGTAAATCTGCTCTTTCCATAAAATCGCCCAGGTGAGTCCGCAGCTGAACAAGGATGAAGAGAAGCTATAATGCAGAGAGAGGAGGAGATGAGTTTAAGAAGGGGTTGATGCCCTAAGGCACTTCAGAAATGTATTGTGCAAATCCCATGAATTAAAGCCTCTTCAACATTAGCGAGGTGTTTCTAGTATTTTGCATACTTGATGTGCGCCCGTCGACTGTGTAAGTAAAACAAAATACACCGTGAGCACCCTCCTACCTTCACCTGATGGTGAAGAGGATATCTGCAGATTTGAGAGGCAATCGAAACTTGTGTTGGGCATGAACGGCTTTCCAAACAAGTCTGCATGCAGTCAGATGATTATAAACAAGATGATGACTTCCTGTTGATGTCTTTTTGGGCTAGTCTTGTTTGGTCTTTGGGCTGACACTGTCTACCTGTCCTGTGTGTATATTGCAGGTTCAGCTGATCCACTACAATCACGAACTATACACAAACTACACAGAGGCAGCTAAAAGCCCCAACGGACTGGTGATTGTGTCCATATTTATGAAGGTGAGTCCCATTTTTGCTTCATGTATGTACTTTTTTTTTTTTCCCCTTTTTTCTCCCCAATTGCGTTTGACCAATCACCCCACGCTCCGAGCTGTCCCGGTCGCTGCTCCACCCCCTCTGCCAATCCGGGGAGGGCTGCAGACTACCACATCCCTCCTCCGATACATGTGGAGTCACCAGCCGCTTCTTTTCACCTGACAGTGAGGAGTTTCACCAGGGGGACGTAGCACGTGGGAGGATCACGCTATTCCCCCCAGTTCCCCCTCCCCCCCGAACAGGCACCCCGATCGACCAGAGGAGGCACTAGTGCAGTGACCAGGACACATACCCACATCCAGCTTCCCACCCACAGACATGGCCAATTGTGTCTGTAGGGACGCCCGACCAAGCCGGAGGTAACACGGGGATTCAAAGAGGCGATCCCCGTGTTGGTAGGCAATGGAATAGACTGCTACGCCACCCAGACGCCAGGAAATATACATATTTTTGGATACTTATGTAAATGAAAGCAAACTTTAACTCTAAATAGTGATCACATATGAGGAGTACGACCTGGTTAATTGGTGTTGACACATTACAAGAGTATGACTTCGTGTCAAGTTCAGACAAGACAGCTTGCAAGATAGTAGACTAATACAGTGTACTTACTACACCATACACTGAATAATAAGCGAATATTTGCTTTAGTATAGTAGCACATTTTGTTACGAGCATATAGACCGTCACCAATCAAAGGTATGCAAAATACAACTAGGATGAAAGTAGAACTATTGTCACACCTTGACCAAACTGACAGGGCAATTATCAGAGTTTTAAAAAAAATTGAATAAAAAAATTTAACGTGTATGTCCCCATCTAAGTTATCCTTCAGCTTAAGGGTCATAATGCTCTACACTCTCTCTCTCTCTCTCTCTCTCTCTCTCTCTCTCTCTCTCTCTCTCTCTCTCTCTCTCTCTCTCTCTCTCTCTCTCTCTCTCTATTATAAATATACAACGTGAGAGCTCGTGGCTCACGAACAATTAGCCTTCCAATTATCCTTAAACAATGTGCTCCTTGGCTCTCTCATAAGGGCTGCCGCCATAGTCCCCTGTCTCTTTGTTGTGTATGAGAGGGCCGCTCTTGAACGAGCGGCTCAGAGATCAGAGAGGCGGCGAACGTCCCCGGCACTGCAAGTTCTTGGAAGAAAAGTTCAGCTGCTAACCGCTAATTAGCTCCCCAATGTCAATGGGACTGTCAGTTAGTCTGGAGGAGACAGAGGAGACGCTGACCCAGGTCAGCTCTCCTCTTCTTTCCCTCCAGCCATCATGAGAGCGTGGGGGAGGACGAGCGAAAAAGAGAGCCAGGCTTTGGAAGTGGGTGTTGTAGGCGTATGTGATGGCCGGAGGAAATGATACTGTAACACCGGCACTCACCTTCGCACTGGTGAATCACTGTTAACATGAATCACACCGCTCTTCCAACAGCGATTGGTAGATTTATTAGGCTACATCTGTCAATGCAAAGTTGTTGGTTTGGGGTTTTTTTGCCCATAAGAGAAAAGAAAAGAAGGTGTATCCCTATTTGGAAATGGTGAAGTGTTTATCATATGCTTCTCTAAGTCGTGTCATGTGCTTCAGCCGAAATTGATTCAGTAGTTAACACTGCGATAATTCATGTGCTCACGACCATCTGTAATAAAAAGGGATATAAACAATTTTAAAAGTTGTGCTCACAGGGACATCTGGGTAGTGTAGCGGTCTATTCCGTTGCCTACCAACACAGGGATCGCCAGTTTGAATCCCCATGTTACCTCCGACTTGGTCGGGCGTTCCTACAGACACAATTGGCCGTGTCTGCAGGTGGGAAGCCGGAAGTGGGTATGTGTCCTGGTCGCTGCACTAGCGCCTCCTCTGGTCGGTCGGGGAGGGGGAACTGGGGGGAACAGCATGATCCTCCCACACGCTACGTCCCGCTGGTGAAACTTGTCACTGTCAGGCGAAAAGAAGCAGCTGGCAACTCCACATGTATCAGAGGAGGCATGTGGTAGTCTGCAGCCCTCCCCGGATGGGCAGAGGGAGTGGAGCAGGGGACCTGGATGGCTCGGAAGAGTGAGGTAATTAGCCAGATACGATTGGGGAGAAAATGGGGGGGGGGGGGGGAGTAAAAAAAAAGTTGTGCTCATTCACACAAATACATACACACACACCATTACCTCTTTATCTGCCCACAAGCTACATTCAAACTGACTTTTGCTAATGAGTCTCCCATCCCACTGTCTTCGGCTTGCTTCAGCAGGTCAGTCTCATCAGTACCGCCATTTGAATGGGCAGGCAGTAATTAGCCACATCCTATCTCCAGAACAGAAAGCCTTTTTTCCCCCACCCTGTTCTTATTTTTTCTCAAGGCCTTTTGATATCGCCACACACAGCCATCTGATTTCAGTGATTCACCATCACCATTTAGGGCCAGTGTGCGGTCACCAACACACATCGACAATGGAGAGGGTCAGCTTCTCAAAATGAACCTCTGACAAAACGCCAAACGGTCTGAAAGGAAAGTTTATTCGTGATTTTGCATGCGCTATCTTGTACTGTACGTCGGCTCGACATTTAGACACATGTTATTCTGCCTCTGTTCCACTCTTCCCTCGCACACTTATCAGGCGAACACTTTGCTAATTGGTTCCTAGAAAAGGGGAGAGTGAAATGTCTGTAACCCCTTAGGTGTTTTTCCAAGAAAACACTTCAAATGAGATAGATGGGGAGAGAGTAAGTGAGTGTGTGTGAGAGAGACAGAGAGAGAGAGAGAGAGGGAGATAGAGAGACCATGAGGGATAGAGAAAAAGTGAAATAGTGGGTGTGAGTGGCTGGTAAAGGCATAATGCCTGCCTGGAGAGAACAGGGAACAGGTCAAAGAGTAAGTAATTTCAGCTGCATCGACGGGAGAGCTCACATCTCTTTTTAATCATTTCGCCTAAAGACATCTTGACAATTTGGGTTGCGAAAAGTGCACTGAGGATGAGTGCGAGATGGATGGAGTGAAGGGGAAAAGAGAGAAGGAGTCAGAGAAGGTGACGTAGTGCAGTGGATATGAAGTGTGCAGCACATCCTTCAGACATTAGTGATTATGTCTCAGGTTTGGGGGCAGCTCCGGGCTTCTTGGTCTTCACTTAACAGCCAGGCCAGGCCGGCTAACCATGGAGGTGGCACTTCAGAGTTTCTCTGTGGCTTTCAGGAGTGGTTTCTACATTCTGCTGCAGGGAGCCCCACTAAGTGGCAAGTTTCGGTGTGCCTCCACAGTGGTGTGAGTTTCCTACAGGCCTGTGGTGACTCTTTACCAGCCTGTCCTCCCACAGTGGGTATTTTCTCTGTGTCATGCACCTATGTCCACTGGGGTCCTTACTGGAAGCTTCGTGTTCATGGCGCCAGTTACTCCCACTTTGCATTGCACGTCACAGTAGACAGATGTTTTTATATCCGCCAGGCGGTCGCCTAGAGGGGATTATGCATTTGGTCGTGTGTGTGTGTGTGTGTGTGTGTGTGTGTGTCCATGGCTAATCTCGCAAACTACTGAACCTATCAGCCTATTTTTTTTTTTTTTTGGGTTCTTTCCCCCTTTTCCCCCCCAATTGTATCAGGCCAATTACCCCACTCTTCCAAGCCATCCCGGTCTCTGCTTCACCCCCTCTGCCAATCCGGGGAGGGCTTCAGACTACCACATGCCTTCTCCGATACATGTGGAGTCGCCAGCCGCTTCTCTTCACCTGACAGTGAGGAGTTTCATGAGGGAGATGTAGCATGTGGAAGGATCACGCTATTCCCCCCAGTCCCCCCCCCCTGAACAGGCACCCCGACTGATCAGAGGAGGTGCTAGTGCGGCGACCAGGACACATACCCACACCCAGCTTCGCACCCACAGACACAGCCAATTGTGTCTGTAGGGACGCCCGACCAAGCCGGAGGTAACACGAGGATTCGAACCGGCGATCCCCATATTGGTAGGCAAAGGAATAGACCGCTACGCCACTTGGACAACCAGCCTAAAATTTTTTGTGCACAGTTATGAGTGTACGATGAAGAACCTCTTGTGGTAGCAGTGATTCAAAACCTTCGAAAAACTTTTGTTCTCACTATCGCCTCTCCCTCTCCTCATTCCTTCCCTAGCTCGCTCGACCAATGCTGCTTTCCGTCGCTGCCCACTCTGAGTCAACTCTGGGCATGTGCCACTCACATCTACGGTTGAGTCAGATCGTGCAGTGACAGTGTCAGAGCCAAAACGTTATATATTCGGGTATGAGTCTTGAAAGTAAACAAGACGTCAATCATATTTTGCAAGCTAGCAAATCATTCACTGCTGATCTCAGCACAGGAGAAATGGAGGAACACTGGATGAACCAAAAGTAATTTGCCTTATTCACCTCGCCACCATGCGGAAGTGCCATGGTCTCCAATGTTAAAATTCTGCTATAAAAATACAACTTCAAGAGTAGGATTAATCACAGTCACAGCTGGAAATCATCTCAGTAGCCGCCCCCCCCCCAATTGTATCCAGCCAATTAACTCACTCTTCCGAGCCATCCCGGTCGCTGCTCCACCCCCTCTGCTGATCTGGGAGGGCTGCAGACTACCACATACCTCCTCCAATACATGTGGAGTCGCCAGCAGCTTCTTTTCACCTGACAGTGGGGAATTTCACCAGGGAGAGGATCACACGATCCCCCCCCCCCGAACAGGCACCCCCGACTGATCAAAGGAGGCACTAGTGCAGCGACCAGGACACATACCCACATTCGGCTTCCCACCTGCAAACACGGCCAATTGTGTCTGTAGGGACGCCCGGCCAAGCCGGAGGTAACACAGGGATTCGAACCGGCAATCCCCATGTTAGTAAGTAACGGAATAGACCACTACGCCACCCGGACGCCCAGTAGCTACTCTTAATACTCCGATGACACTGCCATACTGGGACTACTTAATGACAATAACTCCATCACAGCCTATCAACACTCCATTTCTCATGTCACAAAATGATGCATGGAGAACTACCTCCAGCTGAACGTGGACAGGACGAAAGAACTGGTCATTAACACACCAAACACACCCCTCACAGGACTGAACCTCATCTCCATCCACGGCAAGACAGTAGAACAGGTTAGCAACTTCAGATATCTTGGACTCACTTTAGACAGAAAACTCAGCTTTGATCAACACGTCACTGATATCCATAAACGATCCCAGCAGAGACTCCATGTCATCCACAAGCTCAGAGCACTTCCTGTTGCCCCCCCAACACCTGTTGATACTTTAAAAAAGCATAATCCAACCCATCCTGCTGTACTGGCCCCCCCTGTTTCTATACCATGCTGACATATCCAACAAAAACAAACTAACCAGGATCACACATGCTGCCTCCAAGATCATCCACTCCCCTACACCCAACCTCTCAGGCATGGACAGAGCCATCACACGCCACCTCCAAGATCATCCACTCCCCTACACCCAACCTCTCAGGCATGGACAGAGCCATCACACGCCACCTCTAAGATCATCCACTCCCCTACACCCAACCTCTCAGGTATGGACAGAGCCATCACACGCCTTGCACTTCCAATGTGAAGGACACCAATCAGCTCCTCAATTCATACTTCACGCTACTGCCATCAGGCCGTAGATACAGAACTCCAAAATGGAGAAGAGCTCGCTTTGGTAGAAGTTTTGTCCCATAGCAGCACTAAACAGACTGCCCCGCTGACCTAGCTTGGAGCAGGTTTTATCTGTGGGGTGTGATACATGTGCTAAGATACAGGTGGGGAATGAATGTTATGCGTTTATGTATCTGTACATTGTGGTGTGGTTATCTGTGTTTCCGTGCATGTACTGGCTGCGAAAACAAATTTCCTGCGGGACAATAAATACTACATCTTATCTATCTAGCTGCAATAAAACATTTCCCATGGCTGAGCTATGTTTTCTTACCTTTGTTTTATGACTGAATGTCAATCAGCAGAGCAGCCATTCGCCTTGATTCATTTTCTATCATGAAAACCTCGACAGTTGAACACATTTGAAGTCTTTTAATAAGGGCTTTGACGTTATGATAGCCTGATCTCTGTCATTTCATGTCAGACTTGGTCGCATTCATGCGAGGACGTGCCTTGGAGGCTGCACATCCACAGACTGACAGGCAAAACGTTTTTATTAGGTAGATTTTTTTAGCTTGAGTGCTGCATATAAACAACTTGTTTTTCCATATTTCCTGTTCAGTCGACTTGGACGCTGCGCAGAAGTCTCACAATGGCAGGAAAAACACTGGCTTTTCTGTCCGTGTGTGCGTGTAATTCCCTTCTCTTGGTAGGCGAAAAAAAAGTCCAAGCTCCGGAGAGGGGGAGATACATATGCCTGGTGGACATCTGCCCTCTACTGAATGCACTCCTCTGGTTAAATGCATTTGATTTGTTCGGTTTTGATGTGCTGCTGTTTTTTTGTTTTTGTTTTTTTAACCAAACCTTATCTTCCTCTCTCTCTCCTCTCCTCTGCTCTCCATTTCTCTCTGTTTCTCTCTTGCTGTCTCTCTCGATCCAGATTGCTGAAACATCAAACTCATTCCTGAATCGAATGTTGAACAGAGATACTATCACAAGAATAACATATAAAAGTAAGTGGCAATTCACCGCGACCGAGATTTACCGTAGATGAAAAAAGACGTCTAAATGGCTTTGCTAATGGATTTGAAACATCAGCTGTTTCTTGTTTTCCCCGTGATTAATTTCTTTGGTACCATAAGCGTCTCTAAAAGGATCCCATAGATCAGTTCATTTTATATCATCATTGAAGCCTGCAGAATGGTGAGGGCTTGTGCATGCTGTCCTTTCATAAGGGGCTGGCTCTTGATGGGGCAGCCTGTTACACAGCAGTCAACAGCTCATCTCCAGAGGCTTTCCTCTGCCAGAGACTTGCCAGCCTGCCATATAACCAAGGCCGCATCCACGCAGAAATAGCCCAGGGCTATTTAAAAAAAAGCAGCCAATAATTGGATTAACGGGGGTATGAATGGATGGATGAATTAACACACTGACCCCTGGTGGTTTGGAGGAGCCTCCGAAGCAGCAGGGAAGTGCATGGATGAAAAGGAGGTGTGGGGGGGGGCATTCCTTGGGGTACCTGCTGAAGGGTCTGGAGAGGAGCATGGACTCTGACAGCTGTCTAAACTCCCATAGACTCTCATATGCATGTGACTCACACTGTGGCACCTTTGTGCATGTACAACCACACACACACACACACACACACACACACACACACACACAAACCCACACAAACACATACACACAAGCCTCTTCTTTCTGACCAAAAAAAGATTTTTGGCAGGGATACCGCATAGGGAAAAAACTCGTACGTGACGCCTCAACACTCTAAAACACACATTCACTGATCAAAACCACAATCACGACTTGATGGTAAAGCTGCTTGCGTGTGTGTGTGTGTGTGTGTGTGTTTGAGAGACAGAGAGAGTTATTTATAACTTATTCAGAACACTGCTTTGTTACTTTTTGGCCCGTCCACACAAACCCTTGATATTTTCTAGTAAGCTTACCTGAACACACACACACACACACACACAGATTTCACGCTGACTTTCCATCCGTATGAGTCCTCAGGCATAGCCTTCTCTTAGCTGGCAATGCTGCTGGTCCAGCATATATATTTTTAAGCCAATCTGTGCACGCATATAAACACTCATACAAACAAACACACACACACTCATTCACACACAACATCTAAACAGAATTATTTATGCCAACCAGACTATCAAAGATATGTGGTGTAGCTGCTTCTCGGCTACACAATTTCGAAGGGGGGTTGGTGTTAATAGAATCGGCAGGTGATTGATGCTTGGAGAATTTTAAGCTTCCGTCGTGGTGTTTTTCTCACCTTAAGCGTATCTTTACTCACTAGTTTTATCATTTTTTGGAGGGGCAGGGCAAAGTTGATGTTCTTTTTGCAGTCTAGTGTTCACAAGACACGGTGTTGAATACTGATAGTGCGCCGAGTGCCAGTTTGATTTAGCATTGAAAGTGGAGTGGCAGGCTCATCACAACAGGT